>NC_056726.1:782860446-782899716 GCF_019279795.1 Protopterus annectens | reverse complement strand
TATGGTCTATAATTTTTAGGGTAGCTTGCAGGTTCACTCTTAAGGAAAAACATTGTTTTGCCTGTTGTTTGCCAGGATGGTGTCTGTTCAGGGTGCACATATAAATTGTTCTTACATCTTTAAACTTCATATTCTTTCTTTTACTTCTTCTATCCATTTAAGTTAGGACAGGAAGAGCTCCACAGGATCTTCATAACTACTTCTCCAAAATGCATCTATTTCCTCTTTTTTTGCGGTCTTTCAATTCCTTTTACCTTATTTCCCAATTCTCTATAAACTTTGTTTTAGGTCATCAATAAATTGCTTATTTTGTACTTTTCCTTTATATTTATCTGTGTATCCACTAAGTTTTTTCTGCCTGTGCTGCAATTTTTAGTTTATTTGTGATAGTGCATGATAGATCCTGGTCTGTTCTAAAACTGTGCATTGCTTTTATCACATCTATCTTTCTTAGTATTGTTGTTGATCTATTCCCTCTTCTTTAGTCTTCTAACAGTGACACTTCTTGTCTTAGTTGCTTTATAGTTTTCTCTATTCGATACTTCCATGATGGTATATGATTTCTTCCCTTCCTTTCCCTTGCTACCCTGTGTTCTTGTGGTAGAACTTTTATCAGTTACTAATTTAGCTGCACAGTAATATATACTGTTTACTTCTGTTATATCGCATGGATCTCTGTGGATAGTCCTAATTACTGCATCCATTTGTTTTCTCAGACCTCTGACTTTTTGGGTTTTATTGACCTTCTGCAGTCTATTTCTTTCATTAATCATAATATATCTGTCCATGTCTATTAAATCAAGTAACTCTTCTCTTAGCTCATTTTCTTCCAAACTGAGGGCACATCCCTTGTTTTCCATTTCTTGTGGGTATTCTATAGAAAGTTCTATAGCATCTTCCTGTACCACATTCTCTTCAATTTCATCCTGTGCCATCCATTGCTCTGTCATATGGGAACTCACTGTCCTATCACTCCTCAACATTGACTGCACTAGAGTTTCCACAGTTTCCTTTTCCATTCCTTGCTGTCTAGCTTCAAGTGAATGTTTATACTGGTTTCCTGTGGAAGGCTCCAAAATATCTTGATATGGCACCTAACCAATTGCTTCTTGTTCCACTGGTTTCCTCTTAATTTGAATATCCATTGCTCTATCCTGTTGTGGTGCTTTCTGCATTCAGTTTTCTACACTGAATCCTTCACTTCACAGGTACTCCATAACCTCAGTTTCTATTTCTTTAACTTCTTCATTACTGATCTCCTTTTCTAGTTTTCCTCTTTGTCTTCTTATTTTTGTATTGTAAAGTTTTCCATATCTGGATTCCTTTGCCTGTATTTCTCTTCAAATATATTTGGTGCTGCTCTTTTTGTATTGGTTTGTTTTTCTTTCTCCTTTGCATAAATATTACACCATATTAAATATCTTTTTCTTTCCCATGTCCATATTTCTTTTATAGATGCCACCTGATCTTCCTGTTTCTTCTTACTTTGGAGACTCACTCCATCATCCTGTGATCTAACCTGTGTTAAACCTACTACACCCAATCCTTCACTTCACAGTCACTCCATAACTTCAACTTCTATTTTCTTTAATTTCTACTTTACTAATCTTCTTTTCTATGTTCCATCTTTGTGAAATTATTTTTTTTCTTGTGAATTTTTCCATATTTGGATGCCTTTGCCTGCATTTCTCTTTGAATATCTAGCTGGGTGAGTTTGTCAGTGATGCCTGAGAGCATGGACCATATCCACAGGGACTTAGATGACCTTCCACACACCTGACCTGAGCCATTTTGTTTTTGTCAAAAGCCTTGGCTAAGTCTAGGTAGACTGTATGCACAGAATTCTCCTTGTCCAGGGCCATGGTGACTGTCTTGAAGAAGTCCATCAAGTTTAACAGGCATAATCTCCCTTTGACAAATCCAAACTGAGTAGGGTCAAGTGTTTGGAAATTACCTATATCTTTGTTGATAAGCGCTATCGTAATTTGCTCCATTGCCTTGCAGATAAGGCCAGTCAGGCTAATAGGCCTATAGTTCCTGGGGTAAGTGGAAGTACCACCTTTGTGCAAGGGAATAATGGTGGCTGTTTCCATTCAGCTGGGATGAAGCCAGTGCTTAGATTATGGTTGAAAAGAGTACCCAGTGGTGTTGCTAATTCTTGTTGGAGCTCATGTAGTATGCAGCCCGGGATGTAATCAGGTCCCATAGATGTTGTGTTTTTGGCCTTAGAGAGGGCATTTATGACCCATTCTTTAGAGATACAAGGTAGGGAATAGGTGGTAGGGATGTTATGGGGGTATGTGTGGCAGGGACAAGGGAGTGAAGTTTTCATAGAATCTGTCAGCCAATAGGTTAGCTATGTCCACAGGCTCAGTATATGTGGTATCATGGTGTATCATGGCATACTGCATAGACTCAATACTAACTGTCAGACTTTAGCAATGGGGATCATGTTTGTGGATTGTTTAGCTATGTGCAAACATGTGTATCATGCATGCATATGCACTCTGCTTACCATTACTCAAACCCGCTGCTCATCTTGCTATCGAAATGTACATATTATGCTGTATTACTGCTGTTTGCTGTCCATTCCCTGTGTATGACATAAAATTACATGTGGAAATATTACAAACTTAGGGCCCTATCTAACAATATGTCACATATGTACAATACATCCATGTGTTGCCACACACAAAGCACTGCAACCCTGTTGTCTCAGTACTTTCTCAACAGAAAATGTAATATCAAATGTTGTATGCTATGCAATGCACATCAGTCTGGTAATATGCAGAACTACAACTATTGACCCATATGCCTAAAAAGCCTTATCTGCAAGGCAAGGGAAGGAATCAGCATGGACCATATCCACAGGGACTTAGATGACCTTCCACACACCTGACCTGACCCATTTTGTTTTTGTCAGGGGTACATACTGCTTATTGAACCTTGTGGACTTCTTTGATACTGACCCCAAAGACCTGGATGAGGTATAGCAGGACATACCACCTATGTTGAGTTATTCAAGGCCTTTGACACTATCTACCATTTATGTCTGTTAGTGAAGATCTCCCATGTGGGAATTAAGCCATACAGTAGTAGAGGCATAGGCAAATGACTCACTGACAGACCACACATTTTCAAAGATAGGTACTGCACCTCCACCACTAACCACTTACCATTAGAATACCACAAGGATCTGTACTGGGCCTTCAACTATTTGAAAACTATATCCCTGAAGCTCAGGCAATGGTAGATGGCCTGTAGTTTACCAAGTTTGCAGAAGACTGGTAACTGGACGTACTAATTTAGAGTCCCCCGGTGATGGTAAAATATTACAGAAAGAGCTCCCACACACAATGATTGGTGCCAAACTCACAGACTGAACTTTAAAGCATAAAATGCCTCATTGTGCCCTTTGGCAAACACAGTATTGCAAGACTTGGGAACACATGTTAACAGTAATCTACACTTTCATCACTATGTGTCCATAGTAGAGACACACACACATTCTGCATTGTGCACATCATACATATGGACATCACATCCTAGACCAGGGTGGTCATACCTCTGTTGTACTCTACCCTTATCATACCACTAATTGAGTACAATGCTCCCTTCTGTCTGTACCTCACTAGAAACCTGCAGCAATTGGAAAAGACATTGGGTTGTGCCTGGGAGACTCCATGGTCTCCAAGCATGACATACATGGAAAGAGTGAAAGCCTTGTCAGTGCACTCAGTATTATGCAGGCTGCTAAGAGGTGACCTATGCCTGGTCTACAGAGCAGTCTCAGTCCCTGCCCTGCTGGAAATGCTGGACATCTGCAAATCAAATTGGACAAGAATAACTTGGTGCAGGGCTCTCAACCTAGCCTGTGAAATAAACAGAATGTGCTGGGAAATCAAATATATCACCCAATGACTCACACCCATCTGTAATAGGCTCCCACTGCATGTGAAGAAGTGCTACACAATGACCCTTTACAAGTGTAACCTTGACTACTGGGGTGTCGCCTATGTCTCTCATGAATGGAGCCAGTTTTTGCTGCTCACAAAAGTGCTTTGCTAACAATGAACATCCACTATACTCCATAAGGGTACTTGTGTTTTTACCACAGGGCCATTAAGCAACTAGCCTCCTATGAACCTATGAAGCTATGTGCCTATGCAGGCCTCCCAACATATTGTTTCCCACATGGCCTGCTGATGTCATCTACTATAAGTTCACCTACATGCTTATAAAAGTCAAACTTGTGCTGTGGTGCTTGCATAAAGTACTGTGTTCTGCGGGCTGTGTACTTAGAGAGGTAGGGGTTCTGTTCTCACTGCAGTCGACTATGTGTGTGTGTGTGTGTGTGTGTGTGTGTGTGTGTGTGTGTGTGTGTGTGTACTTAGAGAGGTAGGGGTTCTGTTCTCACTGCAGTCAACTGAGTGTGTGTGTATATGTGTGTGTGTGTGTGTGTGTGTGTGTGTGTGTGTGTGTGTGTGTGTGTGTGTGTGTGAAGCAGAAGTGGGTATCCCACATTTACTGCTCCACAACCCAGGATTGACAGTATTTTGATTTTTGCAGATGCCTACACATCCATTTCATGCCGTCCACCCAACATCTTGTCCCCCATGGCCTACTGATGTCATCTACTATAAGTTCACCTGCAGACTTATAAAGGTCAGACTTGTGCCATGGCACTTACATAAGGTACTGTGTTCTATAGTCTGTGCTTAGATAGGTAGGGTATCTGTTCGCACTCTATTCAGCTGAATGTGTGTGTGTGTGTGGGGGGGTGTTTGTGTGTGTGTGTGTGTGTGTGTGTGTGTGTGTGTGTGTGTGTGTGTGTGTGTGTGTGTGTGTGTGTGTGTGTGTGTGTGTGTGTGTGTGTGTGTGTGTAAGCATTGCTTGACATTACAGAGAGCATTTTACACTAGCATGTGGGACACTGTTATAGTCTCCTCAACAGACACTGCTGATGTCATCAGCTATAAAGTGTTGTCTGAGACACTTCAAGTTGGACTAGGGCTGTGGCACTTGTGTAAAGCACTGTCAGCTGTAGTCTGTGTATGTAGATAGGTAGGGGTTCCATTCTCACTGCAGTCAACTATATGTGTGAGAGAACTGTTATTTGACATTACAGAGAGCATTTTACACCAGCATGTGGGACACTGTTACATTCTCCTCAAAAGACATTGCTGATGTCATCAGCTATAAAGTGTTGCCTGAGACACTCCAAGTCAGATTTGAGTTGTGACACTTGTCTTAAATACAGAGGTCTATAGTCTATGTACTTTAGATAGATAGGGGTTCTGGTGTAGCGTACTGGGTTCTGTAGTTTGAGTACTTAGATAGGTAGATGCTTTATTCTGACTGCATTCAAAGTGTGCGTGTGCATGTGTGTGTGTGTGTGTTTGTGTGTGTGTGTGTGTGTGTGTGTGTGTGTGTGTGTGTGTGTGTGTGTGTGTGTGTGTGTGTGTGTGTGTGTGTGTGTGTGAGCTGTTGCTTGACATTACAGAGAGCATTTTACACCAGCACGTGGGGCACTGTCATATTCTCCTCAACAGATACTGCTGATGTCATCAGCTATAAAGTGTTGTCTGAGAGACTTCAAGCTGGACTTGAGCCGTGGCACTTGTGTAAAGCACTGTCAGCTGTAGTATGTATATCTAGATAGATAGGGGTTCCATTCTCACTGCAGTCAACTCTGTATGTGTGGGAGAGCTGTTGCGTGATATTACAGAGAGCATTTTACACCAGCATGTGGGACACTGTTACATTCTCCTCAAAAGACACTGCTGATGTCATCAGCTATAAAGTGTTGTCTGAGACACTCCAAGTCAGACTTGAGCTGTGGGACTTGTCTTAAATACAGAAGTCTATAGTCTATATACCTTATATAGGTAGGAGTTCTATTTTTACTACAGTCAACAGTGTGTGTGTGTGTGTGTGTGTGTGTGTGTGTGTGTGTGTGTGTGTGTGTGTGTGTGTGTGTGTGTGTGTGTGGGAGCTCTTGCTTGACATTACACAGAGCCTTTTGCACCCACCAGCATGTGGGACACTGCTGAAGTCATCAGCTATATCAGATTTTTGGATATGCAGTACTCCAACCAGGGCAGGTTCAGACACTGGTCTTGAAGCCAGGCAGATATCACTTCATCCCATACCAGGCAGATTACAGTGACATGGCTTTCACTCTATTCCCATTCATCATGGCATGGTTTGTAGGCCCTGTGTTATCTTGCTGAGTAAGCCCTGTCTTCTCTCCAGCTGCTGCATTTGTCTGGTGAGGTACATACAAAAGAGAGCATTATACTCTATTACTGTTATGATGAGGTTTGACTACAGTGCTGTCATACAGTTTTAAGGTCTGGATATGATGGCATGACATATGATGTCACAATATAGGCTTTCAATACCACTTTGGACACTTGGTGGTTGCAGTTCAAACTGCTATCTACATGTGTGTCCAGTGCTGGCATCACTGGGTGTCAGCTTAGCAGGACTGTTGCCAATGCTGTCATTAACATGGAATTCCACTTTTCAGATGAACAACATAAAAAGACACATTTATGCATTTAGTTGTACATCATGTACCTTTGTCCCTATTCATTTGTCTGTGTTAGCTCCACCTGTACTATGTTATCATCATTGATGGACTCAATGACTGCACCCAATATGCAAGAATCAGCAAACTTGGTAAGGCAGAGGCCATATACTTTAACTTGAACTGTCGAGAAATAGAGTCCATATAGTGAAGGTCCAAGCACAGATATCTAGGGTTTGCCAGTGGTGACAGCTGTAATGGTAGATGTTGATTCACCAACTTTCACAGTATGTGTTCTGTTGGTGAGACAATTGGTTATGCATCCACTGATGTAAGAGTCAATCTGCAGCTGGGAGCATTTCTGAATGATACCTGCATGGGTGATTGTGTCAACCCCCTCGGCCAGATCACGATAGGCAGTATGCACTCTTATCTTTACCCAGATCTATCACACACAAGCAATGGCTTGTGACAACATCACATATAACCTGTGGAGTGACTCAGCACATACACCTTCCTGATATGGTTGAATACACACTTCAACACAGCCTCCACAGAGGTTATATTCCCGTACAAGGGTGTGCATCAACATGCATTCAACTGAGTAGAGGGAACAGCACCTGATGCATGAATGTATAGAGTCATCCTAACTCTCCTCAAATGTGAGGTGAACCAACATTTGATCCTGGACCTCTTCTAAATGTACACTAGTCATATTCAGGCTGTGTGCAACAGACCTGTGTGAGTTGTTAGTGCTACATCATGTCTGTTACATCTGATAAATGTCCTCAAATAGGTCATTGAGGGCATGCATGATGACAACAGTGTCATCTTGTGGAACTTGACCAGGTCAAGGCATTTGACACAAATCCACACTGAAGTATTCATTCAACTCTGAGGGCTACTCCTGGCAAGATAGCTCAAGTGTGATGACTGCAACAGTGAATACACTCTAACATCTACATTTATGGTAAGTGTACACAACTGTACTATGTTTGTAGAACACACTGCTTTATATGTAGTAGCCCCCACCCCCCTTTTTGGATGTACAGTTTTGTGTTGGCATTGTCACTGAGTTTTTGATAGTGTCATTTTATCGTTTGTGTGTTTTTTGTTTACTTTGGAACAGTAGGTGTTCGCAAATGTGATCTGATGTCACTTTCATTCATTCCTCAACTGATGTAGAGATCTGAGACTGACGCGTCTTCCAGAGAGTAGGATCCTAGAACTTGATGCCCTACCATCTTAACATACTTGGATCTCATTTTCCACCATTGCAAACAGATGTGGATTTAGGACTTTTGAGCATTTAGCATATTTTCTATTTTTTCTTGAGTTGAGTGTTGGACTTTTGTATACCTCTGTATACCTTAACTATATTTTCTGTAATATCTTCCATGATAACCTGATAATTTTTTCCCCTTTTCAGTCCTTTTAGGACTTTATTTCTAACTGCCTTTTTGTACTTAGAGTACTCTTTCCTGCCATAGTTGGAGGTTTTTCCCCTCATGTCTTCGATCCTGCAGGAGCCTATCCAAAGCAGATGTGGACAGCATGTTGTGGAAATTCCTCAGGACACAGATGGGAGTCCTTTTGGAAGGAACCCCCTCAGGGCTTAACAGCAGTCCTGAAACCACAATACCCTTGATATCACCTTTTCTGATCCTTACTTCTGTTTTTGAGCTTTTGGATCCAAAGTCTTTGGGGGTGTTGTCTTAGAATCTGAAGATTCTTGTTTTTTCAACTCTAACTTTGAGTCCTGTACTAAGCATCTTGGTGGAGAAGTGCTGGCTCTGGGGTGTTGGAGTCCACTCTAAAGCTTTCAGAGCCATCTCTTCCCCTTGGAGCCTTGGCATTTGATAGCTTGGGTCAGACTCCCTCTGGGGTGCAGTGCTGACAGGACTGCAGGGGCTGACTGTCAGCTTCATTTCAGATCTATTGACTTGTCTCCTAGGTGCTCCACATTTGAGGTGTGATGGAGAGGGTGTTCTTTATCTAGAAAACAGGCACAACTGCCCTCTTTGGATCAGGCATCTTTGCATCCTCCTGTTTTTATTCCTGAAATGTTATCATCTCTTCCACTGGGGCAGCCCACTCAATTAAGACTTCAATGAACCTATCAAGGCATTATCTCTTCTGATACAAGCCAATCCATCAGGGTGTTGTTCCTCTGATACTACCCCGGAGCATCTCGAGGAAGTCCCTTATAAGAGTGTGCAAAACTGAGTCAGTGATGAGGGGGAGGAGTCCCCCAGATCACCACCTGGTGACATTTCCTTTGAAGACATTCTAAAGCTCCTTAAAGAGGAGGCTGGTCTTCTGACACCCAATCCCAAGAGGAGTCAATGTTTCTGGAGGCTTTAAGGTCTGGCCCTTCTACTTCCTGGGTGACTCCCCCAGCTAATGAACTTGTTAAGCAGTCTCTCAGCAGCTGCGGAAGGAACCGGACACCACTGAGCCAATACCTAAGAGACCAGAAAGATTCTTGCTTCTCTTAAAGACTGCACACATTGGAGTAAGGGAGCACCTATTGATGCTTTGGTCATTGCAGTGGCCACAAGGAAGGAGATAGCACGAGAGAGTTCCTCTGTCTATCTCCCCTATCATGGAGTCTAGGGCACTGGACAGGTTTGGGAAGTGTGTCTATGCCTCACCTACCTTCTCTTATGTCGTTGAATTATTTGGCACAGTTTACAAGACTTCATAGAAATTTGATCAAGAAACTTACTAAATAACTTTCAGAGTCCATGTTCTCCAAGGAAGGGAATAGAATTTTTTTTGGAGCCGACTACCCTCCAATCTATATCTAATTCCAACATGAGGTTAATCTGACATGCCACAGAAGGAACCTCATGGGTTGCAGGTTCAGGTATGCCTGGAAGCACTTGCATGACTTGCAGAATCATTTGTCTTTTGGTTGATGTGCCTTTTGATGGATCTTCACTTTTTGGACGCAAAGTGAAAGGCACATTGTCTGCCATAGGTGTACATTTTTTTCTACTCCTCAGATGCCCTTTTTTTTACCACCTCATTGGTTTCTAAAAATGTGGTTTAAGAAATTTCAGGGTCCTTTCCAAGAGTCATGTGGAGATAGTTTTCCCAGGGACAGGGGCAGACTCTAATGGAAGACTTTGTATTCACGACAGAGGTGGTCCACAAACCAGTGATGTAGAGGCTCATTCTCAGTCCTTACCAACGCTCCTGAAAGGGGGCCCAGCTGTCCATCTCTGAAGGTAGCTGGTGATGGTCTTCCCTGCATCAGCTTGACTAAATATTGCAAAAGGTTCAAGGGCGCAGAGGATTATATCCAGAGGTTGTGTCATAATTTTCCCAATCCCTGCCAGTGGTTCAAAAGAAAATCCCTGATGTTCCACCCAGTCAGAGGGAAGCAGCTTCACTGGAAATAAAAAAAACTGCTAGAAAAAAGTCATCCCTAGAGGGTCACCCCAGAACAGAGAGGGTCTTGAACTTATTGAAGAATTTTCTTGGTGCCAGAAAAGATGGGGGAGTTAAGACCAATCCTGGAGCTCAGCAAATTAAACCAGTTTGTTTAGTATGCACAGTTCACAAAGATCACGGTACAGTCTATTCTGCCCTTTTTGTAGAAGGATGATTGGATGTGCTCGATGCATCTTCAAGATACATACTATAACATCAAAATGAGCAGACACTCCAGGAGATATCTATGCTTCTGGCTAGTGGCCAGTTATTACCAGTTCAGAGTAGTGCCATTTGGTCTCACTGCAGTTCCCACGATGTTTGAATGCATGGCAGTCATAGCAACTGAGTGGAGACTGCTGAGATTGTTTCAATAGCTAGACTGGCTCCTGCCTGCTTTGGTCAGATATCAACTGATTGCAGCAAGAGATTACTTACTCCAGCTGTGCTCCCATCTGGGAATATAGGTCAATTATTTTATTAACTTGCATTTGTTTACCGGGATGGTCCACTGGTCAGAAATGAGCCCATTTTAAATGGAGGCCTGGGGAGAAAAGCTCCAGCAATGAAATAAACAATGCATCAAATCAAATACATAGAAAGACATGTCAGTGTAGTATACTAATACAGCAATACAAATGTCAACACAGTAAAGCGTATTAGTACACATGTCAAAACATCAATATAAACTATGTACAGGAAGTAATCATAATGAATATAGTGATGCAAGAGTTGTAGAAGCAGTTGAATGAGCTAGATAGTAATCAGGAACATTGAGGTTACTGTGTTAAAGGTAGGATCTTTTGCAAAAGTTGATACAGCTTGGTATAGTTGGTTATATCCTTGATATACTCTGAGAGCACGTTGTGCATTTTTGCCCAAGAGAAATTGTAAACTTACCTGAAGCTGAACCTAAAAGAATCAGATCAAGTCCTAAGCTAAAGCTAAGAAAGGCAGAATAATAGGGGAGATAGAGAGAGAGATTATACAAAGAGGTGTTTTAATGAGGATTTTAGATATTGTCAAGTAGTGGGAAGTGTAGGTTTGGCACAAATGCAGTGCCATAGAGAGAAGAGGTGTTTCAGGGGAATTTTTAAAGAGGGCTGGATTACTGGTAGTACTGAGAAATGGTGAGAGGATATTCCATACCTTGGAAATGGTAAAGGAGTAGAGCATCTGACCAGCAGAAAGACTGGGCTTTTCAACATTCAGGAGCATTAGACTTTGAGACTAAAATTGTTGATTTGCATGGTATTAAGTGAGCAGGGAAGAAGGGGCAGGGCAGTTTGATGATTTGAATATAAGTTTACTTGCAGTGGTTAGTTGTAGATGTGTAAGATAGTGTGGGAGGTCTAGCCAGTTTAGGAGGAGTAGTGAGGCACAATGGTGGGATGAATACTTTGCATTGGCCATGAATCTTGCAATTTTATTACAGCATGAGTCAAGTTTGGTTGTAAGGGAAGACTGGATATTATTAAAAAGAGGGGCATTGTATAATAGGGAATGTAGCAGAAAGGAAGTGGCCAGATATTGTTTAGTGGGGAGTTTGAGGAAGTATTTGTCTATAGAGTGTGCCAAGTGTTTGGTGAGTTTTTTGATGTTGCTGTGAATGTGGAAGCCAAATGTTAGGTTTACATCTATGATGACACCTACTAGTTTAGTGTCTGGGACAACCTCAATGATAGTATTGTTTTGAGAGAAGATGGTGAATATGTAGTTGTTCAGGGAGATTTTTTTTTGGGGGGGGTAAATAGAATGAGTAGTTTTTTGGGGATTTAGGGTAAGATTATTGGTCATCCAAGTTTCAGTGGCAGTGAAGGCACTTTGGGTGAGTTGTAGTTTTGATGCAGAGTTGCCTGTACAGATGATAGTAGAGTCATCTGTGCATTGATGACAGCACCTTGACTGAGGGTAATGTGGAAGTTGTTGAAGATAGTGAACAGGGGCCCTAATAAAGACCCTTGAGGCACACCTTTGTTGAGGAATGGAGACAAAGATTGCTGCCACTTCGTTGATTGATGCTGCTCTGTGAGCTAGTTTAAGAACCACGTTAGGATAGAGAGAGTGATGCCCAAGTTAGACAGTTTGGTGAGAAAGGGGATGGGAACAATGGTATAAAAAGCCTTGGAGAGATTTAGAAAGAGGCCCCCAGATTACAAAACATACCTGCTGTATCATGCATAAGAGAGACAGTAATTGGAAAGACTGGGTCAAAAATAAAACCTCCTCAACTACTTCAGAAATATAAAGAACTTAGAAACTTGTCTAAAAAACTCGTCAGCCAAGATAAGAAAACTTTCTTAGCCTCCAGCCAATGTAGCCCACATAAAAACAAAAAAAAAATTCTGGCCTACCATAAATAAGCTCCTCTAGCCTGGTAACCCTCTTACCCCTCAATCCTTTCTCACTTAACACAGCCACAGAGACTGCCACTCTTAAACAACTTTCATTGAATCTATTCAAAAACTTACTAAAGATAGTGCCACCTCCTCTACCCTTCCATCACCTCCCAAAATAACTTCCATAACTTCTTCTCCATCTAGCTTGTCCCCATCTCCTTCATTAAATCACTCCTAAGAAAACTCAAGCCTTGCTCCCCCTTACTAATAAACTACCTCCTCACTTTCTAAAAATCGTTGCTGAATCTATTGCCTTCCCTATCTCTATACTTATAAATCAAGCAATTGCCGAAGCCCATGTCCCCAATATTTGGAAATCCTTTTACACAATCCATCTTCACAAAGGTGGAATCTCTACTGACCCCTCTAACTATAGACCTATTGCTGCCCTGTCCCCCTTATCCAAGATTCTGGAAAAGCTTGTCCATACCCAATTACTCAAACACCCACTAGACAATAACCTTCTAACTCCCACCCAACATGGCTTTAGACCCCACCACAGCACATCCACTGCATTACTGTCATTTACCCAAACAGTTGCACAGGCCCATGATAACTTGCTTGTCTCCTGTCTATTCCTCCATCTCTCTGAGGACTTTGACACAGTCTGTCACTCTGAACTGCTAACCAAACTCTCAGACTTTTATCTCTCAACCTCCTCTGTAAACTGGTTCTCTAGCTACCTAGCCAGGAGACAGCAGTCCATGCACTGGAAAACTGTCTTCCCCTGCTTTCTTCCTGTCAACACCAGAGTTCCCCAGGGATCTATCCTGGGCCCCCTCCTCTTCGATATTTTTACTAATACTATTACCACTACCCATAACACCTGATGTTATTAATCGTCTTTCCATTCATCAGTGATGGGTTCAGTTCTGAGCCCTTGGAGCCAAATCAGCCTTTTTGCCGGGCTCGCTCTGGTCAGGGGGGCTCTCAGGCTGGGTCTCTGCCTGGGGTGCCCTTCTCCCGGTTGCCTCAGATCCTGTTTGCCATGTAGCCGTAAAGCCATGTTTCAGCTGAGGTCTCAGCTAAGTGGAATTTTTTTTTTGATATTTGTGTGAAAAATTTTGGATAGCTTCATATTTTATTAAGCGATCAGCATTGCTAGTGTCTTTTCTTCTGTCTAACCTTGTTTTCTTCTCTACCCATTGTTAACGTTGGTAAACTTTCAAGTACCATTGTTGGTATGGCCTTTCCTCCCTTACCCTTGTGGCATTTCTTCAATACCATGTTTGGTATTGTCTCTCCTGTTTAACCTATTAGCTTTGACTATAATTGAGGTGTTTCCCTTCTTTTCTCTACATACCTGTGTATTGTTGTATTTGTGATTCTTTTTGAATGGAGTTGACTTTATTCTAGTTGGATTATTCAGTTGGCCTGTGGTGTCTTTTCTATCAAGATGTTGGATAAGAAGAGTACTTCAGGTTTTAAGTATTGTACTTCATGTAAGGGCAAGTTACCTAATAGTGATTCTCATGATGACTGTTTATACTGTTTGGGAGTGCCCCACCTTTTGGTGCAGCCTCCGTGTGACATTTGTCAGAGTTTCAGCCAACGCACTCTTAATGAGCACAAAAATAAACTCATTCTGAAAGGGTTACTCAAGTCTCTCTTCTCAGAGGCCTTTTCTGTGATGGAGGTCTCAACCCTTACTTCTAAGGAGAAAAAGAGATCCAACTCTGTTCCTTCTTCACCATCGGGTGATCAGAGCAAGCCTGGGAAATTAAAGGTCCCAAAATTATCCTCGGAGCATAAATCTGCCTCTTTGGCTCTGTCTTCCTCGGCTTCGACCATCTCAACCTTTGATACCGGTGCACAGGCACCGGTCCTGCCTCCGGCACCGATCTTAAACCTTACTATGCCTATTTCGACTTTGGCAGCTGTGGCCACTTCATCTCAGGGCACACCTTCGACTACTCCATTAGCTTCCATTTTGGAACTGACAGATTTGGTTCCGAGTGCCACTTCGGCACCGAGTGTTTACCGACCTCACTGAATTTGACCCCTTTACTTCTGGTCTTGAAACTAGAGACTTTGCTGCCAGGAGACCTTGCACCATGGACCCGATACTCCCCTTCTGTAGATCCATTTCTGAGCCAAGCATATAGCCCCTTTCCTGAATTCCCATCCAGAGTATCCACTAGATCCACCAGGAGCCTGTCAGAACACGATGTGGTGTTTCTTGTAGACCAGCTGTTGTTAGCCAGGAGATTCCCTCACTTTCTATGACCCATCCATCTGTAGGACTTGGGTTGTCTTATCCACGGACTCCATCTTACACTCCTCCTTCAACCATCTCAGTTCCCAAGCCGTCTGCTCTGACATCCTTCTTGGAACCCATCACCTCACCGCCTATGGTGCATCTCACTCTGACTCCGAGTTTGTCCCTTTAGTCTTCGGTTCCCGCTGAACTGGTCCTTCCTCAATCTGGGGATTGGGGGATGGTTGTGTCAGCCTGGGGTATGGAGCCGCCTCTTCCCTCAGTTAAATCCTCGGTGCTGATAGCCACATCTGCGCTGATCCTACTTGGGGCTCCATTCATAGGGGCAGGTTCATCGGAGCAGCATGTGATCTTGGTCCTGAGGTTCTTTCCTGGTTCCGGGCTCCCATCCCTCTTCGGGTGGGCCTGCCTTCCATGCGATGGAGAGGGCCCTTACTTCTGGAAACACTCCTTTGATGTCAGAACCCCAGTTTTCATCCACTGAGATGCAGTTGTCACAGACCACCCCCCCAGGACACCGGGCAGAGAAGCCGCAGGACACCCCTGTTCAGGGTACCCACTCTTCCGAGTCCTCCTCAAAGACCCCCACTGAGGAGCACCCTCGAAAGAAGACGTGCAAGAGGAAGCACATGGACTCGCCCGAGGAAGATGAGAAGACACGGATTACGATGGTGGTGAAGGGTTCCCACGGTCACCTCCTGATGATGTCTCCTTTGGAGACATCCTGGAAATGTTAAAGCAGAGTGGTGACTGGAAGCCCTCCAACCCTTTTCTCACCCAGACTTCTACCTCTTGGGTGACTCTGCCTGCCAACAAGCTCATCCAGCTCGTCGTGCAGCACGCTTGGAAGAACCCTGATTCCACTGAGGTGATCCCTCGGAGACCAGACAAAATTCTTTCCCTTCCCGAGGAGAACCCCCATTGGTCCAAAGGGTTACCAGTTGATGCTATGGTGGTGGCGGCAGCCACAAAAAAGGACTTGGCAGAGGAAAGTCTCACTGTCCACCTGCCTGACAGGGAGTCCCGGGCAATGGACAGACTTGGGAAGTGTGTTTTTGCATCAGGGACTTTTGCTGTATGGTCTCTGAATTATTTGGCACCTCTGGGACGCTCGCAGGACAGCTGTGTGATGAGATCAGGGACAAAGTGGCCTCGCAGCTCGCAACCCTGGAATCAATATCCAACTCATCCATGAGGTTGCTGTCACATGCGACAGAATGGGCGGTTAGAGCAGTGGGTTCGGGCATTGTTATGAGGCATCATGCCTGGATGTGCATTTTTAACCTTACAGATCCCTTCAAGTTTTCCTTTCTGAATGCTCCCATCAAAGCATCGTCCCTTTTTGGCTCCAAAGTGAAGGACACGCTATCCAGGTGCGAGCAAGATGGAAAGACCCTGTCTGCCGTAAGCCTACAGTTTTCCAACCCCCAACATACCTTCTCCAGGAATCAGTGGAGTAGAAAAATGTGGCATAAGAAATCTCAGGATCCTTTCAGTGCTATACGTTGTGATGATTTCCTCTGATGCAGAGGGGATAACAATTCCAGAAGACACCCCTATAGAGGCAGAGGGGGTCCTCATAACCAAGGCTCCAGGGACTCTTTCTCTGGACAACAGCTCCTCAGGAGCGCTGATAAGGCTGTCCAGAGGAGCAGCAAGGTTGCTTACCTCTGGAAGCAGTCGGGGGTCATTTCTCTCTGCACCAAGCTGCCTGGCAATCTATCACCACCAGTTGTTGGGTACAGAGCATTATCACCAGAGGTTACACCATTCCCCTTTCTCATCAGCAAAATTTTCAAAGAAAACTTCCCGATGTTCCACCCAGTCAAACGGAAGAAGCAGCTTCAGAGATTATAAAGCTGTCTCAAAAAAGAGTCATCCAACCAGTCCCACCAGACTAGTGTGGGTCCGGATTTTACTTGAGATTCTTTTTGGTCCCAAAAAAGACAGGAGACTGGAGACCCATTTTGGATCTCAGCAGCTTAAACAAGTCTGTCACACAAATAAATTCCGGATGGTCACAGTTCAGTCCATTCTCCCCTTTTAAAGAGAAGGCGATTGGATGTGCTCTGTAGATCTCCAGGATGCGTATTACCACATCAAGATGGACAAATGCTCAAGGAGTCTGCTTCGCTTCTGGCTGGGAGCCAGTCATTATCAATTCCGCGCCCTGCTGTTCAGTCTCTCTAAAGCCCCCCAGAGTGTTCACAAAATGCATGGCAGTGGTAACAGCTCACTTGAGACTACAAGGATTCCGGGTGTTTCCATATCTGACAGACTGGCCTCACCGCCCCCCACCAAGCATATTCTGGTAACAGCACTGCATTATACACTCTCTCTGGAAAAAGTGTTGGGAATAACGATACATTGGGAGAAATCAAACCTTACCCCTACACAACAAATAGAGTTCATTGGAGCAGTGTTCAATACTCAGTCCTGTCTGGTATCACTCCCAATTCACAGACTCCATCGATTGAGGCTTCAACTCTGGGTGATACTCTCCCAAACAAGAGTCTCTGCGAGGGAAGTTCGTCAAGTTCTAGGTTCAATGGCAGCATCAATCCCAACAGTGCCTCTAGCAAAGCTACATATGCGGATTCTGCAATGGCTCCTTCTGTGTCAGTGGTTCCCAAACTATCACACCCTCCGTTACCAGATTCGAATAACCAGCTCCTTCAAACAGGACCTGCTTTGGTGGATGAGGCCAGACGAAGAACTTTGGAGTCGTCCATTTCAATCTCCTCAGCCCAGAGCCATTGTGACCATGGATGCTTTCCTGATCAGGTGGGGGGGGGGGCATTTTCAGGGAAAGACTGTCCAAGGCTCACAGTCCACCTCAGAGGCACACCTGCATATCAATGTTCTGGAACTGAGAGCTGTGCTGTTAGCATTGCAGGCCTTCCATTCAGCTCTCCCTTCTGGAACAATTGCAGTTCAATCAAACAATATGTCAGTGGTCTGGTATATCAACAAGCAAGGAGGAACCAAGTCCTACCCTGTATGTTGAGAAGCCATGAGAATTTGGAAGTGGGCGATAGCTTCCAACCACTTTCTGATAGCAACACATATCCCGGGGAGCTCCAATGTAATTGCAGACAAACTGAGCAGATGCATCCTCATGATCACCAGTGGTTCCTCAACTCCGAGGTGGTATCAGTAATCTTCAGCCACTGGGGCCAGCCTTGCTGTGATCTTTTCACCTCCCCATCAAACAAGTGCAGCAGCTATTTCGCCCTACTTCCCCCTGAGGGGGAGTCACCGAGGACGCTCTGATCCACGATTGGCCCATGGGACTTCTTTATGCTTATCCTCCCAACCATCTGAGCCCACAATTTCTAAAGAAAGCTCTTCGGTTGAGATGCAAGGTGATCCTCATAGCCCCATTCTGGCCTCGACAAGTTTGGTTCCCCTTCCTTAGGCCTCACCTAGTATGCCCACCGTGGATTCTGGACCCTCTACCAGATGTAATTACTCACCCCCAAGGGTTGAGTCATCCAAATCTGTCCAGTCTCAAGCTGACAGTTTAGTTTCTCCACTTTCACTTATCGTCAGGCAAGCTGACCTCTCCTCGCCTGTTAGAGACATCATTCTGGCTTCTTACAAACCATCCACCAGAAGACTATATCAGGATAAATGGGAAAGGTTCTCCATCTGGTCCAAGGATAGCATGCTAGACCCATATTTGGCTCTATTTACTGCAGTGGTTCAATACTTGGCTAAGTTTTTTGATAATGGAGCCTCTGCCTGTACAGTGCGAGTACACTTAGCGGCAATTTCCAATTTCCACAATGGTATAGATGGCACCCCTCTTATCTCTTTACACCTTTGCAAGGCTTCCCTCAAAGGGACCTCTCATATCAGGCCTCCTGTCTTACAGCCCGTGGAGCCATGGAACCTCACTCTAGTCCTTCAGTCTTTGACTCAAAAACCTTTTGAACCTGCTGTGAAGTGTGACCTAAAGTTTTTGTCTTGGAAATCCTTGTTGGTAGCCATTACCTCTGCCAGAAAAGTCTCGGAGCTGCAGGCATTGTATATCAAGAGGCCCTCTCTGTTTTTTCATAAAGACAGAGTATCACTTCAGACAAATCCATCCTTTCTTCCCAAAGTTGTTTCTTTATTCTCCATTATCCAGACCATTGATCTACCAGTGTTTTTTCTGAATTTTGTCAATAGAGGAGAGTATTCCCTTCACTCCTTAGATGTACATAAACAATTGAGATTATACCTAGACAGGACCAAACCTATCCAAAATCTGAACAGCTTTTCATCTCCTTTTCTGGGCCCAAAATGGGAGAGGCTGTTTCCAAGGTTACATTATCAAGATGGCTAAGGGACTGCATGCGTTTCATCTATTCCCTCAATAATGTACCTATGCCAAAAGTTAAAGCTCACTCCACTAGATCTATGGCAACATCTATAGCATTCCATTCCAGGGCATCTATGGGTGACATCTGCGCAGCAGCTACTTGGGCTAAGCCTCATACCTTTATTAAACATTACAAATTGGTTTTCGGATCAATGGTACTCACGAATGTTCTTCCATAAGGGCCACCCATGGACCTCAAGGTAGCTTGGGATTCTGTCCCATCAGCGATGAATGGAAAGAAGATTAACAACATCAGATAAAAAATTATGTCTTACCATAATGTTCCATCTGTGTTATTCATCTTTTTTCATTCATCACTTTCCACCCTCCTTCCCCCTCCAAAGGCTCCTCGGGGATGCTTTGGGTCTAAGTGGTGCCCTAGGGTATTTGTGCACTTTTTTCTCTAGCAAACTCAGTCTGGGGTGGCGGAGAGAGGGGCATTCTGGGTGGAGACTTGGCTCAAGGGTTTTTTGGCTGGCGTGAGCTTGGTGGGGGGGGCCAGCTCGGTTCCGAGGGGTTGGGGTCAGGCCCATCAGTGATGGATGAGAGAAGATGAACAACACAGATGGAACATTATGGTAAGACATAACTTCTTTTTTCCTGAACTCCTAACTCTCACCCAAAACACCTTCTCATCTGTCAAAACCTGGCTCTCTGACAGTCAACTCATACTGAACCCTAATAAAACTAAACTTCTGCTCTTCTTTCCAAAAAACTGATAAAACAAAAACTCTCATTCTCCATCACCTCCCTTAACAATACCATCATTAAACCTCAATCCCATACCAAATTATTGACGATGAACTAAGATTTAACATATATATCCACCAATGTATAAAAAAAAAAAACACATCATTAACTTGGCCTTCTCTCCTGAAATCAAAAATTTCTTACACCCCCCCCAATCAACCCTCCATAGTGCAGTCTCTTCTCTTAGCTTGTATACTCTATGCAGCTCCTGTCCTACTAACCTCCAAGTATCACTCCTGTCCAAACTTGAGCAAACTTACAACAAAATAGCCAGATTTGCCTCTAATCTCCCTTACAAATCTCATCCTTGCCTAGCCCTCAAGTCACTTCAATGGCCTGAATTCTCTAAACAATTACTTCTTCCACAATTACATATTACTCACTCAATCCTGTATAACCCCACCTCCTGCCCATCTATCTCTAACGTAATGTCTTATTATAACCCCCGCCGTCACATTCGTGCAACTGATAAACACCTTTAGATATCTATAAACCTGCTAAAAATATAGGAAAGCCCCTTTGTAAATACTTCATAGCTCATAATTGGAACACTCTTCCTATTAATATCAGATGTATCCCCCATGAGTATCATTTTATACAAGAACTTAAACACCATCTACTAAAGACCTGATTTTGTCCAATGTTAATCGCCCACTTCATTTATTTTTCTCTCCTCAATTATTGTATTTCCTGTCCTTCTCAGACTACCCCATATCCTCTTTAAATTTCTCTATCTCCAACTACTCCACTCAATTTCTCTCTCTGTCTAAAGACACTAATACAGTGTCACTTTGTTTATTTATAAAAGTGTAATTTACTTGTGGTATTTATGTTGTAATACTACTTTTTACTATTTTAAAGGATTTACTGCTCTGTATACTACAGTAGTGTTATCCTGCGTATTGCTGTTTATTAACGGATCTGTTGTAGCTTTTGCTTAACCTGTAAATAATTATAACTGTATTGGGAGCTTTTCTCCTTGGGTCACCACTAAAATGGGTCCCTGGCTTAGCTTGACCAACCCGGTTAACAAATGTCAATAAATAAATTAATAAATTCATAACTTGCCAGTGCCCATTGTCATGTTGTGTGCACATTTGTAGGAGTTTGTGTGCCAGCATTTATTCACTTTGTGTGGTGTTTTCTCCTTTCTCTATGATTGTGCAGCTGTGGATTTAATGTATTTAACTATGGGAGGTGTGAAGGAGAAGCCCCCTCTCCCCACACACATGTGTGGTGCAGGGGAGCTTGTCCCCCTGCAAACGTAGTTTTGAAGGAATATTTTCTGTGCTTTGCATTTGTAATGAAATGTGATTCAGGAAAATGCTTTTTATTGAATTATTTCAGTAACTTGTCATTCTGTGAATAGATGATTCTCAGTATATGTACATATATATCTAAAAAAACACAAAAAGCCTTATTTTTTTTTTGGAGAGGGCAAGCCACCCGGCAACCCTCACATCTACTGCATATTATATATACCAACTCTGAGATTGCACCATGGTTGGGAAAGGGCAGACTCGCAACACCAGAAATATCTGAAACCAGAAAAATAACTGGTTTGATGTTCTGTACAGTTTGATCAACTTCTTTTTCTTCTTCTTCTTCTTCTTCTTAAGTAAATTGTATGGAACTTATGTGTGTCTGTATAGATAGATAGATATAGATGCATGTAAATAAATACATGTAGGTAGAAAAATATAGACAGATATACTGATAAAACAAAGACTGTAGTGATAAACTGTGTTCTCTGTACCTACACGTTAATTTATTCAGCAATACCAATATTTATGGGGCATGATAAGATGAAGTATTTAGGTGTATGAATTAAAAAGGGTTCTATTATGTCAGCTAAACAAAAGGTAAGAGAAATTAAGAAACTGGAAGCTCTTGATTTCAGATATGGATGGTAAGATACAAGTGGTGAAAATGTTTTGTGTTATTAGTTTTATGTACAGGTCAGGCATATTATCAATCACAGGAGAAGTGGTGGTTAATAATTATTATACCATGACCCCCCATTATTATTCCAAAACGTGCACGCTGATTGGCCAGCGTGCCCATTGTAAATCGAGTTATACTAATGGAAAAGGTCCGGTTGCGGACTTTTTTCCATTAGTATAACTCTTTTTAAAACACTGTCTCGCTATGTTAAATGGGTTTAACATAGCGAGACAGCTTTAAAATAAGCAACGGAAATCTCCGTTGCTTATTTTAAAGCTGTCTCGCTATGTTAAACCCATTTAACATAGCGAAACACTAAAAAAAAAGCAATGGAGATCTTGCTTTCTCCATTGCTTTTGCCCACAGTTCTGATGTACTGCGCAGGCGCGCAGTACATCAGAACTGCCGCAGATGCCAAACGTCTGCGGAAGGGCAGCAAACAGGCATTATACTATGCCATTATTTAAGAAAAGTAATAGTTTCTTTTCTTAAATAATGTCATGGTATAATAGCAATAACCCACTTCTGGGTGTGGGTAATGCTGTATTTACCCATGGTTGGCTTTGTTTGGTCCCTCGGGCTTCGCCCTCAGGACCAAACCACGCCAACCGTGGGTAAATCCAGCATTACCCACACCCAGGCGTGGGTTATTGCTATAATAAAAAATGTATGAATTTATTTGGGAAGGGTAGAGGACAAGATTTAAGTAGGATAAGTTGATTCTCTCCATAGAGCAAAGTGGTTTAGGGTCACCTGCTTAGAAGGGAGCTACAGTGGTAAAGCCAGTATAGTTAAAAACAAGCAGAATCTTATAAATGAAAGTGGAAAGCAATTGATGAAATGGTGGTGGTCTGGGGGTGGGGGGCTTAAGAGTCAAGGAGAGAGCATGATTTTGAATGTAGGTCCTTCAAAGTAATAATAACCATATAGAATATTTATAAAGTAGCAGAAAGCATTCTAAGAACTAAGTCAGCACAGAAATGGAGAAAGGAAATGTTACTAATTTGGATGATTTTAAGTAGGGTATAGGAAGTAAACAAGAGGGGGTTGGGATTTACTGGAGAAAATTTGTAAAGGGACCAAAGTATTGGGAGCAGTTAAAATAGAGAAGGAAAGGTAATAGAGTGGGATGAGGCCAACCAGAAGTTTGGACTGCAGGTTAGAGACAACTTTCTGCCAGGAATTAATAATTGAGTATAGGCCAAGAGAAAGGGATAAGGGCATGCTGAGTGAAAGACCGAACTCTGGTTGAGTTTTTTAGTTGAATTTAGAAGAGAAGCTGCTACTTTAAAAGGGATAGTTGTTTGAGCATATAATAAAATATTACATGATAACTGTAAGATCAATCAGAGGATGGTAGTTGCAATTGTGAAGACAGACTGGAAAGGTAATTTACAAAGGAAAATGGGAGGGTGTGTTTATGGCTCTTTAGTGTGCAACAAAGTCCAGAAGATTTAGTGGAACCGAAAAAGGTAATTGGGAAGATGTCTTTTGAGAATGTAATGAGTTGGCAGATATTAAAAATTCCTTACAGAGTAAATATTATTGTAAATGTTGAGGAAGCAAGTCATTGTAACTAAGGAACTTATTCTTTTGAATGGTGTATAGGTACTGAATTGCCCAGACACATCACGGCCTTACTGAGTTTAATGTTACTGACTGCCAAAAAACAGTTACTAGAAAATCTAAATCTAAATCTAAACCAAGTGCAGTTGAATTAATGGAATTTGTGGGAACAATATATGGAGAATAATGTTCAGGAAGAGTGAGGTTTATGGGAAGGCTGTGTGAAAACAGCAATGAAAATGCTACTTTTTTTAAAATTTTTTATTAATGTATGTGGATGACATTGTGGGAAAATGGGTGAAATTCTTGGCTAGGCTTATAAGGGCCTCCGGGCCAATAGCCTAGTATTATTGTCCTATGAACCTATGAACCTAAGAGACCATTTTTCCAGTATCCTGGGCACAGTTGATTGTATCCAAAAGGATAGAAGAGCTGTGGTATTATTGTGACCAGGCCTAAAGCCATGCTGAGTGGGAGAGAGGAATTGGTTGTTTAGCAGGTGATTTAGTTGTGCATGGATGCATTTTTCAAGGATCTTAGAAATAGTGAGAGAATGGCGATGGGTTGAAAATTGGTAATATTTGTATTTCCAGCTTTGTGGAGAGGAAGAATATATGCTTTTTTCCAGATTGTGGGTATGCAGGACTCCTTGATTGATCTGTTAAGAAGAATACTGATGGGATATACAATAGAGTTGGCTGCTAATTAAAGGAATTCAGAAGGTAGGTTATCAGGGGCATTAGTACCAGGTTTTAGTTTTAGAAATTGTTTTTAATGGTGGCTGTAGGAATAGGTGAGACAGAAAAACAGGGTGGGGGGAGCTATGAGTATTTAGGGATGGTGAGTTTGCAGGACCTAGGTTGGTTTTGAGGAAAGTTGGTGGTGAGATTGGTGAAGGCATTTATGAAATATGAGTTGAAGTGCCTACCGAAATTGCCTCGGTGTTTATCTGGGGAGGAGCATAGATTGTTGCTGGAACCTGGTCTGAGTAAGGAATTTTATGGAGCTCCAGAATTTTTTTGGGTTGTGCTTGTGTTGACTTTGTAGACTAAGGTAGTTTTCTATTTTGTTTATTAGACTTGCTGCTTTATTTTGGAGTCGCGTATATTGAGAGAGGTCACTGGAGTTTTTTTTTGCCATAATTTACAGGCTTTATCCCTGGTAATCAGGAGTTGCCTAGTGGGTCTGGTAAGCCAGTTGGCATGATTAATTTTCACACTATCAGGGAAGTGCTAGTTTAAGATTCTGAGAAATGTAGTTGAACAACTCTACTGCTTTGTCGAGGGGAAGGGTTTTCAGTACATCCTAATTGAGGTTGTATAGAGATTCATTAAGGATGGTTGGACAAAAGTGGGATAGGTCTCTCTGACTTTATAATGGTGTTTACTTGGCATTGGAGTATTTTTATGTATTGTAAAGGCATATAGGTGATCACTAATACTGTTGGGTATAGTAGTGCAGAGGAGATTTTATTAGCATCAGAGACCATAATCCAATCCAGCATAGAGACACTGTTGATGTTTTTATTGGATCTGGTTGTATTGGTGACTGGGTAAAGTTATATTCATTTATGGTGGTGGAGGGATGATGATGTGAAATGTCAAGCCAGTTGATAGTCACATTGCCTATAATGATTTTCATTTTCTAAAGTTGAGACCCAGCCTAGGATTTCTGTTTTTCTGATTTTTGTTATTCATTTTTAGGAGGGATATAAGTATTTTGGCAATGGAAATATAAGGACAGACTTCATGTATGGGATTATATTAAAGTTATCTGGGTATATCAGTGCAGCACCACCACCTTTTTTACGATGTCTGTCAGATCTTAAGCAGGCATAGACTGGGGGTAGAAATTTGATATTTTTAATGTAAGGTTTTAACCATGTCTTAGCAGCAGCTTTAATGTCTGGCTGGTTGTATGCTTTGCAGGTGTGGAAGTCTGATCTTGTTTCTGATACTTTGAAGGTTGAGGGTGGTGAAGTTTAGTGATTTAAGGGGATTAGATTGGTTAAGACTAGAGGTGGCGGGTCCTGTGTTGGGATGCATGTCTCCACTGTGGGGTAGATTTGTGTGTGTGCGTGTGTGTGCGTGTGTGTGTGTGTGTGTGTGTGTGTGTGTGCATGTGTGTGTGTGCATGCGTGTGTGTGTGTGTGTGTGTGTGTGTGTGTGTGTGTGTGTGTGTGTGTGTGTGTGTGTGTGTGTGTGTATGTGTGTGTGTGTGTGTAATATATAATATGTATGTGTATATAATTATATGCACACATCTATATATATAGGGGAGAGTGATGGGGTGCCAATTGTTTTTTGTTATATAATGGCAATGGAAAGTCAGGTTTGTTTTGGTACTTTTTTTTGAATGGCAAAGATTTTTAATTTGTAGTATAGGATGGTGTAGATTGGATATAGGCTAGAGGGTAGGGAAGAGAAGGTGGTAAGAGGTGGTGTTTATAAAGAAGGGGTAGATGTAGGTTTGCTATATTAGGGCAGATGAAATGCTGTTAGTCGCAGTAGTAGATAGAGAGAGACAGAGAAGATGAGTAGTAGTATGTTAGTGGTAACTGAGATGGTGGAAAGTGAAGATGGTTAGTTTAGAAGACTGAAAGAATGTTGTAAGTTGAGGTTTTAGAGGATAGTGCTAGAAGTGAAGGCTAGAGAAGAGTGAATGTGTGAAGGTTAATTAGTGAATCTATGGGATGGGAGAAGTGAAGTAAATTGGAACAGATTGCCTGCAATGTCCAACTGAATGGGTGGAATTGGTGGGAGGAGCTAGTGTAAGATTAAGTCTGTGAAATGAGGTTGGACGGCAATGGGGGTAGGGGAGTGGAGTGAGCCTGAGCGTACCAAGGGCGAATGGATTGGGCTGTCCCTGGCCTCAGTTATAGCTTGAGTAAAAAAAACAATCAAGAAGGTAAGTTATTATAGATTAGAGAATAATTGCAGAGTGTAGGAAAAGAGAAGGATTATATGAAGGCTGTTTGCAGTGGTTTTACTTTCCTGAGAAGGGGGTGGTGGAAACTGTTGGCAGGACAGAGAGAAGTGAAGGAGGGGACGAGATAGGAAAAAGTTACAGAAAGGATAGAAGAAAGGTTGGAGATGTAGTTTACACAGGTGAATGCAAAGGCACTAAACACTGTTGTAGAATACAATGATGTATGTCTCTACAACATTAACTACAAGTACAAGGAGATATGTTCATCCTGAGGGGGAGAGGATAGGACGCAGTGGGGGACAGAATGGTGAGAGGTGATCATAGGAAGTTACTATGCTATTGGCCCTGAGGCCCTTAACAAGCTTAGCCAAGAATTTAGCCCATATTCCAACAAGTCAGTACCCTATGCCACTGTCCAGCAGAGACACAGGTGGAATCCCAGGTGTGTATTTTCTGTTCCCCATCCAGTTCTCCAGGTTGCAATTAAAAAGGGGTAATGAGATACTCTGCTTTACATTCAGAGGGAGTATATTCCACAAAAGGGGGAGTCTCTGGGACACGTCTGTCCTGCCAGCAAGTCCTATTAATGTCACAGACCAGGTTGTGGTTGCACGTGTGGGTTACTAAAGTGAAGCTTGACTTGTGGATATGCAGCAGTCCCATCAGGGTGGGGTCTGAGATCGCTTTGTATGCCAGACAGAGGTCACCTCTGATGACTCTGTTGGAGACTGAGTAGAGGGATGGGGCTTTTAACCTGTCTGTGTTTAGTAGGTATTTGAAGCCCTGGATTCTCCTGGTGAAGAACCTCTGTGGTCTCTCCAGCTGCTGCATGTGCTTTGTAAGGTACAAGCCAAAAGGGGCATTGTACTCAATAATAGGTCTTATAAGGGAAGAATACAGGGATGTTATGGCCACCTTGTCCCTGGATGAGATACCCTTACTAATGAGGTGGGCCATGTAGAAAGCTTTCCATACAACAGAGGCAATATGATGGTCAAAAGACAGTTTTCTATCAACCTTGGTGCCCAAGTCTCTCACGACTGATTGTGTGCTTAGGACCTTATTATCAATGTGATGATTTGTGTGGACGTTACTCTCCCCAAAAGGTTTGATGCATTTTTTGGCATTCATTTTGAGGCCATGTTTCTGACATCACTCATTTGTTTGGGTGAGACCGTTGTGGAGGATGCCCACATCACTGGGGGAATTGATGGCGGCACCCAGCTTGCAGTCATCTGCAGACGTGGTCGGCCTAGGCCCACTAGATTTGGCCTGCACGTCCAAGAAGTATATCCCAAACAGCAGAGGCCCCAAGACCAATCCCTGGGGTACACTGCTTGTTACAGGTCTACTATTTGAGGTGGCTTCCCCTATTTTGACTAGATTGGTTGCATCACTGAGCCAGTTTGCTACCTATCATCTGGTAACCTATGGTTTGATGCCTAATTGAGAGAGTTTATCTATTATTCCTGATTGGGGAATAGTATCGAAGGCTTTGACCTGGTCAAGGTAGGTGGTGGGCACCATCTTCCCCTTGTCTATGGCCATGGAGACTCTCTCAAAGAAGATGATCAAATTTAACAGGCATGACCTCCCCTTGACAAAACCAAACTGTGGGATCAAGTGTCTGGAGGTTGCCAATGTCCTTGTTAATGAGGTCCAGGATAATCTGCTCCATGTCCTTGCAGATCAGGCTGGTTAGGCTATTGGGTCTATAATTTCCTGGTGGATGCTCCACCTTTGTGCAAGGGGATGAGAGTGGCTGTCCTGCACTCAGCTCGGATGAAGCCAGTACTCAGGCTTTGGTTGAATAGGGTGCCTAATTGTGCTGTAAGTTTCTGCCCGAGTTCATGTAGGATGCAGTATGGGATGTTATCGAGTCCCATGGAGGCTGTATTTTTTGCCTTTGAGAGGGCAGTGATGACTTGCTCCCTAGAGATAAGGGGAGGAAGCATGTACTGGGGATGCCCTGTTTTACTGATGGGGGGGACAGAGGAGTGAAGTTTTCACTGAACCTATCTGCCAGCAGGGTGGATGTATCTACAGCATTTGTGTATGTGGTGTCCTTGACTACCAGTTGTGAGCAGATCTAGGTGCTTTCATTGAGATTGCAGACATATCTGAAGAAGGCCTTATGATTGTCTTTAGTAGATGTGGCCAGTTTGGGCTTGAAGCTTGCTTTGGAGGATATCACTAGTGCTCTTATTTGCTTGTTCAATCTAAGGAGAGATTGCTTCCAATTAGGCACCAGCTCTTTGGTCCTGGACAACAATTTTTTCCTTTTATTACAGAGTTTGTTTATTGTAGATGTCCACCAGAAGGGTTTACTCTTCCTTGAGGAGGATGATTTTTGTCCTGTTTGGTATTCCTGATTCCATGCAGCTATATAAATGTTCATGTAGTACACAGACAATGCCCTCCACCTACCACCCAACACCACAACCTGTTAGAGATGCACTTATCTAGCCAAACTGGAGGTAAAGCTCTCTCCAACCAAGAACAAACTTGACAGTCAAGAGGAGAAGGTAAACACTTGCACCACACCACACTCATCACATAGTCCCGCTAAACCTACACCACCAAAATCCACACATAGAAACACAAAAACATTCACCGAGGCTCTCAATAATAATCTGCTCAAGCAACAGAGACCTCCAAAGCAGAAACACAAGCAACCACCACCCCCCAGCACAACCCAAATGACACATAGCCCGCAGGTGCAGTGCCAATAAACCACAGCCCATAAGGCAAACCAACGTACACAACACACTAGTCATAGGTGACTCTATAGTTAGGCACATTGATGTCCCACTCACCAGGCTAAACAAGGAGAAGGTTACTGTGAGCTGTCTGTCAGGTGCCAGGATTCACCACATAACCCACACACTCAGGTCACTCCACAACAAGTACAAATATGACTCTGTCATTGTCCATGTTGGTGTGAACCACCTGAGACACACCTCCCTAGACTACATGAAAAGAGACATGGAAGAGCTCTACAATCTTGTAGCCCAGGCAGGTATGATCCTAGCCCTGAGTAGCATCCTGCCATCGCCCAGAATGATACTGCAGTACAAGGACAAAATGACTGACTTCAACAATTGGTTAAGTTGGCTAAGCTTCTGGTTTCCTTCTAGTATCTGTCTGCCTGGGACGACATGGTCGACAGAACACAATGACTTGCCAGAGATGGCCTGCACCTGTCGCCCCTGGGATTCTGGATACTGGCTAAGGCTCTTGCCACCCCCATGGTGCCTTTTTTAGGTAAGGTTCAAATAACAAATTCACCAACATAACAGGAACAGGCAAGCAAAAACTGGGGGTAATGCTACTCAATGCTAGAAGTCTAAATCTCAAAATGCACTCACTCGAGGCACTCCTTACAATGGAGAACATCGATATCTGTGCAGTGACTGAGACCTAGTTCAAGGATCTAGAGAGCACCCCTGCATTACCAGGCTATAACTCATACCACACTTTTCAGCCATCTAACCTGGACCAGAACACCAAAGGCGGAGGTGTGTCCATATTCATTAAGGATATCCACACCTCCAGGCTAGTTGTGGAGCATAATGCATCCGAGGTTATCCAAGTGCAACTAACTCTGGGCAAAACTGCAATCCAAATTGTAGCTTGCTACAGATCCCCCACCATGCCTCAGGATTCCCACTCCTCTTTTCTTGATATACTGGGAAATAGTAGGGTTCAACCAAACACCCTAATAATGGGCAATTTCAACTACTCCACCATTAACTGGGGAAACTACTCATGTACCAACTCCTTTGCTCAATGTTTTCTGGAATTCATAAATTCCAATGCCCTGGATCAACTTTTCCACACCCCCACCAGAGGCAACAATATCCTAGACCTAGTCATTGCCAGCATGAGTGACTGGTGTTCCACACTGGATGTCAACTTCTTGTTGGTCAGATCCAACCATAAGTTAATCACCCTAGATATCCGCATCCCGCCCCCACCCACCATTAAGGAAACCATGGTAAAAAATTTCTCCAAAGCCAACTTCATGCTTCTTAAGACAGAAGTGGTGAACTTCATGACACCCATGCAGATGGACAATACAGTTACGACTGCTGAATTCTGCACAAATGCACTGTATAAGCACTTACACAAGTGCATGGATCGTGCTATCCCAAACAGAACCAAGACACTATCCTCAAAAAAAAGGAAGCCAATCTGGTGGTCCCCTGCCATAAACAAACTCTACAACAGAAGGAAGAAACTGTTGCAAAAGAGAGTAAAATCCCATGAGTGGAGGAGCTCCCTGGACAGCCTCAGTAAGAAGCTGAGATCCCTTATAAGATCCTCCAAATCTAGCTAGGAAAACAAAATCACCACTAATTTTAAGGGCAACCACAAAGCATTCCATAGCTATGTCAAGAATCTCAAAGGCAACACCTAGATCTGCTCTGAGCTACAGCACAATGGCACAAAAATTACAGAACCAACTGATATTGCCAACATCCTGGCAGATAGGTTCAGTGCTAACTTTACCCCCTTCTCACCCCCTAAAGGGCCCATATCTATACAGGAAGAATGCAGAGTCCCTGTAATCACATCTATGCAGGTAAAGGCTTCTCTCTCTAAAACCAAAAACACAGCATCCATGGGACCGAACAACATCCCAGGCTGCATTTTACATGAACTTCAGAACGAACTGGCTCCCCACCTAAGCACCATGTTCAATCATAGTCTCACGTCAGGCTTTGTGCCCACTGAATGGTGCACAGCAACAGTTATCCCACTCCACAAAGGGGGAGCCACCACTGATCCTGAGAACTATCACCCTATTACCCTGATGAGCCTGGTCTGCAAGGCCATGGAACATATCATCATGGAACTTATAAACAAAGACATTGGTAACCTCCAAACTCTGGACTCCAGCCAGTTCAGGGTTGTGAAAGGCAGATCATGCCTTCTGAGCCTGATCAACTTCTTTGAGGCAGTCACCAAAGTCATAGACAAGGGTAAGGTGTTTCACACAGCCTATCTTGACCTCACCAAGGCTTTCGCCATCATCCCCTATTCTGGAATTATAGCTAAACTCACTAAACTAGGTATAAATCCCTACATCACAAGATGGGTTGCCAACTGGCTCACTGACAGAACCCATACTGTTAAAGTTGCAGACTCCAAATCTAACTCCAAACCAGTGACAAGTGGAGTACCACAGGGCTCAGTCCTGGGACCTCTTCTGTTTGCCATCTACTTCTCTGAAATACAGGCTAACACAGAAGGTCTCTGGCTAATGAAGTTCACAGATGACTGCAAACTAGGAGCCATAGTCAAGTCCTGGTGTCAGAGGCATGGCCTCAAGGTCAATGCCAAAAAGTGCATTGTTATCCCCTTTGGTAAAAACTCTGTACCCACGAACTACAACATAAATGGCAGTCTACTTGATGCCGAATGTGTGATAAGAGACCTTGGGACCCAGATGGACAGTAGTCTATCCTTTGATAATCACATTGCTACAGTAGTCAGGAAATCCTTCTATGTGGCACACCTCATCACAAAAAGGTTCTCATCCAGGAAAAAAGAGGTAATTTTTCCCCTCTATTCGGCACTCATTAGACCCATTATAGAGTACAATGCCCCTTTTGGAATGTACCTCACAAGACATCTGCAGCAGCTGGAAAGGCCACAGAAGTACCTCACAAAGAGGATTACTGGCCTCAAACAGATGCCCTACACTGACCGTCTCATAAAACTCCAGCTTTACTCTGTAGCATATCACCTACTATGAGGTGATCTCTTGCCTAACATATAAAGCTATGTTAAACCCAGAGCTGTTGGACATGCTATACCTAAAGAAATCCCAATCCCTCTGAGCTGCACGTTCTAGGGACCTAAACCTTGTCACCCAATAAACAAGACATGCTGGAGGGATAGATTCCTGTCTCAGAGACTTCCTGTACTCTGGAACAAGCTACCCATCAATGTCAAGCAAAGCTCCTCATTAGCACTCTTCAAGAAAAATCTTGATGAGTGGATGGGAAATAGGAAATACACCCGGGGATCACTTCTGTGGCTCTGCTCGACAGGGGCACAGGAAATTAACTTTCTTGGGTGGCGTAAGCCAGGGAACCTTGTTGGCTAGGCTTACTTTGGCCCTTGGGCTGATAGCCTAGTACCTACCTATGAACCTATGGGGCCATAAGCAGTTACTGCATATCACCAAATGGGTAGACCACTGTATCACATACATGGCATCTCACTATGTTGAAATGTGTGATGTGACCTATATCTCAGGTCCAGTGAGCAGGTCAGTACATCAGGGTTGTCTGCTAGGCCCTTTCCTGTCCATTAGTTAAGTGATGGGCATCACAGTTGACATAGACAGGCTGCGTCCACACAGCTGCCTGAAGGACTACAGAATGTGGGCAATCATTGACTTGAACTGTGATATTACTGTAATATAGACAGTAGCAACACATAACAAACAGTGCTGCCACAGGCATGACAACGCCTGCATTGACAAGACACGGGGGGGGTTGTTAATTCAGGAAACAAGCACATCACCCAATTATAATGTGGATATCACAACCCATAATCAGACCAATAGGTATGCAACCCATGTGCTGGGGTAAATGGTAAGTGTACATCTACCAGCATGTAGTCACAGTGCTGACTATTCCCTTGAATGTAACACAAGTACTGGGTATTTATTTTTTATTTATTTTATTTTATTATTTTATTTTTATTTTACATTTGTTTACTGGGATAGTCCGACTGGACACAGGTCCATTTTCAGCAGAGGCCAGGGGAGAAAAGCTCCAAGTATTTTTTACAGTACAGTTCATGCAAGAAAGTACAATACAGGGTCTTGGGCCTCCTGTGGAGGAAAGCTCCTAGTATCATTTGCAAAATAGTTCAAGCAAAAAATACAATACAGTGGCTTTGGTACACATAACACATTTTCATCTATGTAATAATCATCTCAAAATATCACGTGGGTCTAAAGTCATAACACAGAGGAATTGAAAAAGCAATGATTTTACATTCAGGCAGTAATTAAAGGTGTCCATGTAAATAAGATACAGTTAGCATTGGGATTGTTGTTGTACTAGAGAGGTTGTAGATGTTAATTAATATAGTGAAGTTTATAGAGATTAGAAGGTTTGTTCCTTTAGGGGGTGGTAGATGCTAGTTTTGTTGGAGAAGTTAGTAGAGTATGGGTATGTGAAGGACATCCACATCTGAGGCCATAATAACTTCATGGTTCCTAGCTTTCATCACACCAATATCTGTGTACAATGCACCCTTCTTCATGTACCTCCAGACACATCTTCCAGTTATGTCTAATGGAAGTATAGCACCTTTGTCACGTTAGGCGTCAGACAGCAGCTTATTGGCCATACCTTGGTATTCTTTCTGTGGAATCTACCTGACTGTCTGATGGTGTGGGACTCCAATCAAGTTGTTAAACTAGATGCATGTATGCTACCTGTTTTGCTTATGCACACACACTACTTACAGAGGTGCCAGAGAACAGTAATGGAATGTATATAATTCATGGTTGGCATAATGGTTAAGGTGTTTACCTTACAAACATAAGGTGCAGGGTTTAATTCCTACATGGTGTAATTGGCTAGGCTGAAAATGGCCCATAAGGGCAGTTAACCTAGTACTAATCTATGAACCTATGAACCTATGACAGGGTGGATTGTGCCATAATTATATGCCATGTATACAAGGTAACTAGCCTGTATTGGCCATACAGTCCCATACAGGTGTAGCAGTGTTCCTTCTAACACCTCCAGCAGATGTTACAGTGCCAGCACAGTATGCATGGTTAAACTCACAGAATGTGGATGTACCATAGTAGTTGTTTTAATGTACGTGTGCAGACTCATGTCTTATCACTGTAAATCACATATTTTATGTCAGAGGCATGGGATTACTGGTGGTATTATTCTGATATTGTCCAAGATTGTGGCTGGTTCTTGTAATGTTTTCCATGAGCCTTTACATGTGCCCACCTTGCTGGAGACCTCTGTTGGGAGTGTGCTCATATTCAGCCATACCAGTTTGCACACCATCACAATATGCACTCTATCCCAATTGTATGTCAGATCCCTGATAACTGTCCTCTACATTATTCATATAAGGATGCTTATCTCGCACAGACATCCTCCCCATTGTTATGCCATCTTGTGTGACAGTCACATAAAACATATTTTCACTGTATAGTCCTTCGTGTACCATATAGATATGTGATTGGTGTTGCTGCTACAACCACCTTCCATTGACATGCCTTACTCTGCTGTACATGAGGGAATTTCACCTGTACTTTTTCCCCATGTTCATTCCTACAGTTCATGTGTGTGCCCCTATTTAATACACACACTTTCCCTGAATGTTAATTTTACAAATCAGTCCATGTCCCATTACATATCATTTACACACCCTCAGTATACAATTTCAGGAATGGGATATCACAACAAGCAATGTAGGTACACTGTCCTATACTGTGTTTGGACTATATACTCCACATTCATACCTGTTACCTGTCCAGATATTCTCAGGATGTCCAGATGTTTTCCTTATCAAATTTGTGGTTTTCTGCCATATCACTGGGATGATCTGAGGACTGATGTGAGTCAGTATTGCATATATTTGAATTCATACAGCTGAACTGTCCTGATTTGTGCAGAATGTCTACTTTTTGTCTCATATTTTTGACATTTTCCTCATAAAATTTTGGTTTTCTGGCAAATCATTGACATGTCATTGCAGATTAAAGTCAGAAACTGATGACAGACATTTGAGTTTCAAATTTCATGCTGTTCAGAAAGTTCATGGTACTGTACAGTCTATTATTCCTGCAGCTTTCTAAGTTTGGAAGACCAATATTAAAATTCTGTCCCTAGTTTTGGGTCTTTCTCCCCCCATTATTTATGGCTTTGTCCAGATTTCTTGCTCTAAGAGATTGAAAGAGTTTCATTCAACAAATTTCTATGTGACATCTATGTCAAATATGTCACTATTTCTGATTATTTGCCCCTCTCTGTGAAACCCTGGTGATAATTGTGGCATTCCATGCAATTCCGCAGACCATAGGTTGTTCTGTTTTATACAGAATTGATATCCGTATTCGCTTAAACAGTTTCGTGGCCAGCAACACTGCTGCCAGCCATGAAACTTAGCTAAGACGTACCACACACAATTAATATGCATTGCATGCTACCACTCATTGTGTGCCGTCAAGATAACATGTAAACTCCATGTAGGCTTCATGCAGATCCTACACGGAGTTTATTGAATCCCAGGGATCGTTTTGTTCTATTTAGCATTAAGAAGCATGTATATGTAAGATGACAATTTTTCACTAAACCTTCATAAAAGAAAACTGCTGCCCACACCTTTTGTGTTGTTTTTTTTTTAATTTTAGAGTTACTGCATCTACATATATGCCATCTTTGTTTCTCTAAGCAGTTAATTAGCATGCTATTATTAAGAATACAAACGAAACACACCAACCACTAAATAACAAAGAATAACTATGAAACTGGAATCACACCAATGTATTTTAATTTAGCCTTTCGTCTTGACAATGCAAAAGCCTTCATCAGAATAAAACATAATTTGAACAGCCGCCTTGTATACCATTCAAAAACACCTGATTGGACAACTACAAACTATTCTACATTTAAAGATATAGTACACTAAAACCCTGCATGAGATTATCAATACAAAAAGTAAAAAAATACATAACATATAAACAAATATAAACATTTTTGCTTTTCTGTATGGTTTTGTACAAAATACCTTGCTAAAAATTAAGGAATGTGTTCTATGTTACCACATAAAAAACTGCAATAGTTTAATATTCAGAACTGGCTTTTAGTTTTAACACACTCTGAATGGAACATTGGTCATTCAGTCCAGGAGGGGTAACTGCATTTAGTTTAAGCTGCCATTGCAGTTCCCTGAACTCCAGAAATTCATTACATGACCCCCCTCTCTGTCCCAAATCTACATGGTCAATCACCACAAATTTGAAAGTATATTGTGGAAAAATAATCACATGTTTTGCCAGAGCGTTGTTCCTATCCATCTTTCTAATACTATAAACATGTTGATAAATCCTAGTATGCAACTGTTTTTGAGTTTTTCCCACATAATACGCAGGACATTGTTGGCAAGATGCTAAATATACCCCACCCTGCAATTTGCAACTATATTTCTTTTTAAATTTTATGGACCCATAATTATGGACATTAACTGAGTTACATTCTAAAATGTGTTGACATTGAGTATAGGACCCATACTTAATCATTTTACCCTCTAATTAGTTGTCCCTTCCCTTACCACCATGTTTTTTAAACATACATCCTTCTGGTAAACTATTTTTGGTCTCTCCTCCACAACTTTAATATGTTGGGGGTCCACTGAGAAAACTACCTAGTTTTTCTCAATTATATGTCTTATATCGTAGAAATCACTGTTAAAAGTTAAAAATAGAGCTCTACTGAAGTGGTTCAAAGATTCCTTATTCATAACTTGGGACTGGCGATACAACCCTATACCCATCAATGGGGTGAAAACTCCCCTAAGTCTTTTTTGTACCACTTCATCGAAAATATCACTTAAAAAGTTCTCCGAGTACCCTCTTTTTATGAACATTTCCTTCAAAACCCCACACTGTGTCAGAAATTCATCTGTTTCTGAAACCATCCTTGCCAACTGGACGCATTGTCCTTTTACCAAGGATTTTTTCTGATGGATAGGGTGGTGACTAGAGTAATACAACAAGGTGTTCGAATATGTGGGCTTCCTGTAAATATTAGAGGAAAATTCATCTCTTAGTCTGTTTTTAGATAACTTAATGTCCAAATGACTAATTTCCTCTTCCGATACATTCATGGTGAATTTCAAAAACGTAGTAGTTGTATGTAAATATTGGAAAAAAAATAATTTAGTTTGTCTCTCGTACCTGTCCAAAATATGATAGCATCCAAAAAATGTGCAAAATATGTCCATTAATCTGATAAATTACTGTTTAAAACATAATTCAACTTCCAATAGGCCAATACTATGTTGGCAAAGGAGGGGGCACATGCTGCCCCCATGGCCACTCCAGTTTTCTGCTTAAATAGTTGTTTTTCAAATGTTCTGAAATTATTCTCCAGCACTATCTCCATCAAGGTAGCCAAAATAGAAATGTTGTCATGTGTAAAGTCAGTGTATTTACTCAAATACTCAAAAAAAATTCTATACCCAAGTTATGGGGATCACAGAAAAAAAGATCGACCACATCAATAGTGACAAAAATGAGGTTTTCACTATATGAATTCTGGTCAATATGCCCCAAAAAATCCCAAGAGTCGTTGATATATGTAGGATGTTGTAAAAGTACCTGTTTTGTGTGTTTGCCTATGTATTGGGCTATATAAAAAGTTTTAGAAGCCCTAACATCTACTACTAGATGAAGTGGGGGATCTCTTAGTCCCTTGTGTATTTTTGGTATTCCAAATACCGTAAGGAATTTTGGGCAAGAAACTTTTAGATATTCTAGTTCTTTCATGGTAATTTGGTCATTTAACCTTAAGTCTTCTAGACACACATCCACCTTGTGATAAGCTATATTCATTTCATTAACTGAAGATTTCTCATATATGTCAGTAAATTGTTTGTTTGTTTGTGTCTTTTGGCTTTTCCCGGTTAGGGGTCGCCACAGCGGGACTCCAGTCCGCTAATGATTGGCAGTAGATTTTTACGTACTGGCTTGCAGGGCCTAATGCACAACCTTCAGCAAAGGAATGTCCATTCACGCATGTCGCCACACAGAATATGCTCTAACTGAGAATGGAATGGGCAACGTCTAACTGTGAGGCGACAGCACTACCGCAGCACCATGTCAGTAAATAAGATAGAAAATATTTTATTGACGTAGTAATTTTTGTTCATAATCACAACCCCCTCCCTTGTCTGGTTTCATAATTCGGATGGTACCATTGTTATATAGTTGTTTGAGTACATCATACTCTGCCCTGGTTAAGTTAAAGGAATCTACTTGGTTATTTTTTTGATGTAATAACTCATGAATTTTACTTTCACACAGCTTTTCAAAGATGGAAATGACTGGTAAAGGGGGGGGGGGTATGAATGTACTAGGGCTAGAGCCAGATTAAGGTTCCTGGTGAATAACAAAGTTTATTAAAACTTCCTCAATTCTGGATTTTCTACAGGGAACAAAGGTGAACCCTTTTTCGAATAAATTTGCACAAGACTCAGTGATATTCACCTCACTATAATTATACACTTTAAAGTCCCCTTCAGTATTAAAAATAATTTTCAAGACCTCTGCTTCTGAAAGTGTATTTAACTCACCAGTGTTCTGTAATTCTGCAGAAAGTGTGTTCAGTACTTACATACCCCCACCCCCTACTTATAAAACAAACTCTACTGTCAGTGAAGTTGAAAATGAAGCAAGGGAAGGTGAACCTATATCTTATAATCAGTCACCTTCTTACTCTGAGATGGCAGACCTTTTAGTACACCCCCCTCTGAGGAGGTCCGAAAGACTGAGAAACAGGAGGGAGGGTTTTCAGAACAGTTACAGACAGGACACTTATTACAGGGGTCAATATGTGAATCAGAGGGGAATGGGGAGGGGGAGAGGGAAGTATTCTTCTTTGTCTAAGCACTTACATAGCACACTGTTATTATTTTCTTACAGAACTTCTTATAGGTGATTCTTGTCTCATAAATGTCTGCATCACATCATCTCCAACCTGCTTTACTACAAAACTGTTCTATGTTGATAAACTTTGTTTCTTGCAATCTGTACCTTGTTTCAAATCACATATATCCTCTGGTTTCTTCACTCTTAAAGACAAGGTGACGTGCTCATTCAACACTTGTATTTGATTTACAAATTCCAACTAGCTTGTGTTTTTGCCTTTTTTCTCCCTCTGTAATGGACTTAGCCTTATCTCTCCCAGTCATCAGTCCCATCAGTCATTATCTTTTCAATTCTTTGATATTCTAAGTCAGATCCATTTCCTTGGATGTACAGGTGTACAGGACAGATACTTTTTTATTAACAGTTAAAAAGACACACTTTATTATCAGATTCTGGATGGCCCTTGATCTAACCCAGACGATA
>NC_056726.1:782852940-782859946 GCF_019279795.1 Protopterus annectens | reverse complement strand
ACTCCCCGATTGTCATTCACAATAGCAGTCCATGGCCTTGAAGGTTCCTGGTCTGGAGGCTGAGCAGGAGGAGCATGTGGACCCTGTGAATGTGTACTGGTTGATTTAGCACATCCACATGTGTCTGTGGAGCTCGCTATTGAACAGACTCTGGACCTGACCTCGGTTGACAGGATTATGTCTGTGTGTGTGCCCAGGGTGGGGTACAACATCCCCTGAGGTGGTTTCACCTGAAGGTAGTGCTGAACCAGGAAATGAGGAGGCCCCAGGGTGGGTCCCACATGTGATGTGATGTAGCCTGGTAACATGGCCAGATGAGGTTGGAGAGGTGGTTCAGCTGGCAAATATTCCCTAAACATGCTATTGTGTCACTGTTATAGAACATATGTGGGTAGTAATAGTCTACACAACCCTGTAACATGTCCAACAGCATGCATAGATATCCCCAATAACACAGAATGTCAGATGTGCAGCAATCACATAGTAAGCATACCTCATGCAATATATGGAACCATAGTGGCCCTGACAATGGCATGCAAGTGAATAGTTGATAACAGACCGGCAATGATAGTGTCCACACAGGGAACATGGTTACAAACACATAGCACAAAGTGTGGTACAATCAATATATGTCCCACTGGTAGGTGAGCTGTAGCCTTACCTACTGAGTTGTGTGAACAGTTTGTTGTCACTGATATGGTGAGGAGGTGACAGAGATGTGTATTAAGAACTATGGTAACCTGGGTGTGTGATTTGCTCAGACCTGTTTCCATCTTTATGTCTTTCAGGCAAGATGTCACATGGCGTGTACCTACTTATTCAGCGGCTGAAAATGACATTGTGCTGAACTATCTCATCTGTCACTATCATGTCCTCTTTCTATGGTCTGCCCATGAGCAGCAAGAGTGGACAGCCCTGTGGAATGACCTGGTCCACATGGTCAATGATGTCAGACTGCATAACCGCAGTTATGAGCAGGTCCAGCATCATTGTTCTGACCTGCTTCGTAATGCCCATCGGTGTGCTGCTGCAGTCCGGGGATCACCTCACAACAGGGGGGTCATGCCATCCATCCCCCCCTGACATGTGTTGAGAAGCTCCTTGCCAGCCTTGTGGTACCTGCCCGTCTGCACAGCCAATTGCCAGACACCATTGTGGAGGTGGGTGCTACCCACGCACTGGCTGAAGAGCTTGCAGGTAAGGCCACAGGGAACATCAGTAGACCACTGTTGCATATGCATTTGCATCTGTACAGGCAGATCATGCATATCTGACATGTCATATATATAGTTTGTTGCTGCATAGTAGTAATAAACATATGTGCATAAGTGGTAGTATTGCGAACTTGTACTGCTGATGTACTGTAATGCTGCACCCACCCTGCAGCAATTCCACAGCTGTGGCCACTGACTTTGCATCTCTCATACTCTTATGTAGGTCCCTCCTGTATACCACCAAGGCAGCAGCCTGTAGCTGGTGAGTATGGTTTATGTTGATGCTTGTCAATACACCGGGCATTTAACGGCTATGGTATATTCCATGCAGACATCTAACACACCTATCCATAACGCATGCTGTACATGTTCACATATTGTTGCTGTTAAATGCACTGCATCACAGTTAGGACCATGATGGGATATTGGAAGGGTATGTCAGGCACCTGCAAGATATCTAACATCCTGTCATTGTGAAATCTGTCCACAGGGATTAACATAATGGTGGGACACATGGCCTACAGTAGGGACATGTCTGAAACATCACCCTTATACTGTGCAGCAACAGTGTACATACCAGTATTACAATGGCAACTGTTACAGATGTACACTATGACATAGTGTATTACTGTGGCGCACATTATTAGCTGGGACTAGGCTGTAACATGTGGTGTTCAGTGTATGGGGCACTGCAAACTGACACACATGTGTAGGCCATACTTGTCAAGCATCTGCAAAAAGGCTGAAGGTAGGGAAGGGGTGTCAGCATGACACACCAGTGCACTACAGCAGGGATCCTAAGGATGCTAGGAATAGCTGTATCTGCACACAGTCAGGTTCAGTAACTGTGGCAGACATAACCCTACCCACACAGCAATAGTGACAGCAGTGTGTGAACACCAAGGGATGCACACATGAGTAGACTTTACATTCATGCAGATTTGGGGGACATGTGTAAGGCAGACTGACCATACACAGGCACATGCAGATGGCCCATGCTAGTATACCCCTGCCAGGAATAGTGATTGCAGTAGTACACATAAGAATAGGTGCAAGAAACCCTCATGATAAGGGTGTGCACACATATGCATACACGGAGTGTATGCATTACGATTAGCATCCGCACACCTAACACATTTCATAGACACTGCATGTGAATATACAGGACATATGTCACATATCAGGCTCATTTACTGTTAATATATATGGTGTTGTGGTCCCATGGCAGATCAAGGAAGGGTGCATCATATCAATAACGGTGTGTACAATCACCATAGCCATGGTATGGCCTGACAGTTGTCAGTGTAATAGTATTGGATTAGTCATACATGGTCCGCTGATGTTGAGATCTGTAAACAAGACATCAGGCATTCACAAATGACATCTGTCCATATATCATCCCATGTATGTGTTGCTGAAAAGCTGTGAGCATTAGAGCTGACATAACTGACACAGTACTGCACATTCATCAATAGGTTGTACACCTGTGAGGTTTGGTGCACAGTACATGGCAGGGTGCAGAACAGGTGCACAGAAGTACTGTGTACATGGGTGCAGTGCTATCCAGGGGAAGGGGTATCACCTACTAACACACCCCATGCATCTCACACATGTATACTGTTGCTAGCATGGATTGACTATAGCTGCACTGCATGCTGTTGTGTACCATATGTTATGCATGTTGACATTTGGGTAATGGGTGGAGTGTGTGTACTATCTTTGTGCAACCTCACCTGTATGTGTGTGTTTGTATGTGTGTGTGGGTGGGTGGGTGATTATTTTGTCTGTAGGTTCACTCTGGTGAAGTGGAGGGAGGGTGATGCATATAGGATGTGTGTGTGCATGTGTGTGTGTGTTTGTGTGGGTGTCCATGTATGCACATGTGTGATTGTGGGGTTGTTCATATGGCAGTACTTCCCTTTGGGATCATGCAGTACATGGACATGGACTGAAACATGACGCACCAGGAATACTTGTCTGATATGTAATCACAGGACATCTGATAGTATAATAAGGTCTGTAGCATGGAACATGCATTGGGAGGGAAAGTAGACACCAGGTATACCCTTAATATCGCAATCAGCAGAGATGTGACCGACAACTCACGTATGCAGCACTACAGATGCATTGGTGAATTACTAGATAACACCAGGGAGTGTATCCATATATTACAGTTGTCACATGATAGGTTGATTGAGCAGCATATATGGCATGTCCTGAGCAATACTTACACATGACACTCCAGTGCATGACATTACGGAGTCAACATAGTGGCCCCTCACATATAGTGGCCATGCTCACAATGTCTGGACATACACAGGGTGAACACTGAATGACAACAGTGAGGCCATGTAAACCACTCCACTCAGGTCAAGGAGGTAATGGAGTAACAGGTCTTGTCTTGTGACCACTTGTCTAGGCATTTAGAGGAATGATACGTTAATGAGTGGTATTAATGAGTTTATGTTACCAAGTGTGATGCAGGATGGAGAACTTATGGGAATAAATGTGCAACTGTAAATTCACAGACAGGTAGGTATTAAGGTGGAATGGTGTGTGTGTGTGTGTGTGTGTGTGTGTGTGTGTGTGTGTGTACTGTTATGCAATGCTGTACAGGTCTTAAAGTGCATTTCTAGTTTTCCTCCACAGGAGGCGAGGTGGGTCAGGGTCCCTTCTGCATGCAATCTGATGTTGGTGTCCATACAGACACCGAAGATGATGATAGTACTGTTGAGGCACAGGTGGGGTTGTCAGAGGCTGAAACAGCGTCATCATTTGACATCCACTTCTTAGCCACCCCAACCCCGCACACAGTTTCAAAGCTTATACATACTCTATCATCAGTGGCCATAGCAGAGGGACAGTTGATGGTTGGCGGCAGTGCACAGGAGAGTGTGGTATCCATGCCTACTGTGTCTTGTCACAGCAGGCATAGCCAGAAGTCCAGCAAGGCACCACATAGGCAGATGTCTCAGGATGCTCGTGGTAGGGCTGTTGGTCATCATGCCCCTAGAAGAGGTGCCACAATTGGTACCACCAGGCGCATGTTTCAGGTTGTCATGGGGGTGCAGCCACATATGAAACTGTACACAAGACAGGGCATGAGGTTGCAGAGGACTTCTCTCACATCTGCAAGTGACAACTTCCATGAGCTGTCTGGCACCCTTCGTGCTCATACTGAGGTCATGGGTAGACAGTTTGGTGAGATGATGGGCCTCATCGACCGTGATTTGTCTGTGCTTGAACATGTGGTGGGAGTGCAGCGATGGCCGCGTGGACGTAGGCCAGCAACACCAACAGCTGGAGGTCGACATGGATGTGCTACGACACCAAGGCACTTCCGTAGTGGCAGTACCAGCCCCAGCACTGCAGGGGGGAGCACTGTCCGAACCACACCAGGCCAGGAGCACGTACTCCTGGCCAGTCCCAGGAGGGACCTGGTTCCAGCAGAATCTGTCATCATCATGGGAGAGTAGCACATTGAGGCATTTACCTGGACATGCTCATGGAACCCCTTGCAGGCAGAGTTTACATGTCTGTGGCCAGAGGCAGTGAACTGCACACCCTGCCAGGCATGGTCTGCAGCTGTCCATAAACACCTGTATAGGGCATCCACATGGCAGAACTGTGTGCATAAGTAGAAGAAATGGAGAACGGAGAGACCACGGCATAAAAGCAACAATTTATTCAGATCCAAAAATTCAACAGGTACCAACAGTAAGAGCTTTCACATCCAACTGATGCTTCTTCAGACTTCATTCAAGTAAAACATTCACTCCATTTAAATACATCATCAATTAGATGAAATAATCAATTACCCAATTTCTGATCTTAAAGGTAAAATCCTTTAAAACATAATAAATATACGAAACATACATCTATATGAGCATACATATAAAAATATATAAATCTATTAAAAATTACTTGAGCCTTCTAGCGGCAAGTAAAGGTTTTATAGAAGCCCGCTCATTAAGACCAGGGCACTTATCGGTATGCATGCATACCCACACACTATATGAACACACCTAGGGTAACCCCATACCTACACACACATCACCAAGCCCAGTTCAACTCATTTCACACCTCACCCACACACATGGTGTCAATTGTATGGCCCTCCCTCTGCCTCTAGCAAACCAACAACGCACCCTATGCATGTGATGATGCCTGTGCCACATCCCTGTCATCCAAAAACATTGATGCAAGGACAAGATAATATGATTCTGATGCACATGGTGACTGTACTACAGTGTACCAATGTACTGCAGTGTAACATGTCAGGAGTAATGTTTAATGCATACATGTCAGGTAGTGTAGCCATCCAGCAATGATGCATTATAGCTGTTAGTAACACTGGTTGATTGTGGTCTCCATAATGTTATCCAGTTTTGTTGTAGGTGTACATGTGTCAGCAGGAGGATGGTCTTCAGTCATATTCCACAAGGGGTATGGCACTGTGGTGAAACCATGGCTGTGACATATCCACAAAAAGTTGAACGTGTGTCACAGGTTTGCATAACAGTTATTGCCTGTGCCACATGGACAGGTGAACCACTGGGATGTGCATTATCTGCAACCTGATGTAGACCCATCCACATACACGCACACGCTTACCTGCCAACACTTGGACTAGACCCCTACCTAGGTATGTAGTGCTACTGAACTGTGTGGCTTTCATTGCACATGCCAAACAGTGCTTATTGTGAGGTGTGTTCCAGGTTACATGTTACATGCAGAACATCCCCAGACATGTACAGTATGATAATGGGGGATATAATGGTTGTATATGGACAATACATAGTGTGACATACCATTATATACACATTAACAGACACATAACAGACAGACACACATCCAAGAGACCTGGGCCTATCGGTGCTAACTAACTTGTCTGTGTGTCCAATGTGTTACAGGTAGGCTGTACACAGCACAGGCATAACTGTGCTGGATTGAGGTATCATTTACCTGCATGGTTAATGGTGACAGTGGTCACAGTAAAGTGGTACATGGGACATATACTGGGTGTACCATGGTGTAATGACAGTGTACACAATACCTACATCCCCAGTGGATATTGTACTCCATGGAACGCATGATGACACTCTGACATACCCACCATCACACATTGCCCACGACTGTGATACAACCCATTGTATATTACAACAGTGGTACTACAGGGATATGCATCTAATGCAGATGCCACAGGCATTGTAGGGTGTTGCATTGTCATGCCAAACCTATGGGCCGCAACGACACTATCTGTACTTCTGTTTGGCAATGGGTGTTGTAATAGGAGTATGTGGCCTCGGAATGCTGTACCCTACAGATATGCAGACATGCACACATACACACACTTGCAAGAACTCAATGGGTATTCCATGCCTATTGTCCCATTTGTACAACACTTTTGTGCTGGTACTGCACAGCTTATGTAGCCAGTAGGGAGAGGAGCGTAACAGGGTACATGTAATGTCCGATAGAGCAGCAGCTACACCTGACTATGGCAATGGGTGTTTCGGTGGTTGTGAAGGCCCTCATGGAATTCCAACTAGAGGTGTACTAACACACAGACACTGCTATCCTCAGTAATGCACATGTACACATGTGACAGTACTGGGGTGCATCGCTGCAGGTGGTCATAACTGTGTACCTGGCTATTGTCTATGGAGAGATGGGTTGTGTAAGGGATGTGTTTACAGTGGTATCATGCCACCTGCCATGTGCCAGCAGGCAATCGATCAACAGACACCTCTGTGGTGACCCTCAGGGTGAGAGGGACATGCATCAGCCAA